>NC_084746.1:52322566-52325081 GCF_033978785.1 Entelurus aequoreus | reverse complement strand
CATCTATGGATGGTGTAGTTGTCTACTCAAATGTGCAGCGGGACACATCTATGGATGGTGTAGTTGTCTACTCAAATGTGCAGCAGGACACATCTATGGATGGTGTAGTTGTCTACTCAAATGTGCAGCAGGACACATCTATGGATGGTGTAGTTGTCTACTCAAATGTGCAGCAGGACACATCTATGGATGGTGTAGTTGTCTACTCAAATGTGCAGCAGGACACATCTATGGATGGTGTAGTTGTCTACTCAAATGTGCAGCAGGACACATCTATGGATGGTGTAGTTGTCTACTCAAATGTGCAGCAGGACACATCTATGGATGGTGTAGTTGTCTACTCAAATGTGCAGCAGGACACATCTATGGATGGTGTAGTTGTCTACTCAAATGTGCAGCAGGACACATCTATGGATGGTGTAGTTGTCTACTCAAATGTGCAGCAGGACACATCTATGGATGGTGTAGTTGTCTACTCAAATGTGCAGCAGGACACATCTATGGATGGTGTAGTTGTCTACTCAAATGTGCAGCGGGACACATCTATGGATGGTGTAGTTGTCTACTCAAATGTGCAGCGGGACACATCTATGGATGGTGTAGTTGTCTACTCAAATGTGCAGCGGACACATCTATGGATGGTGTAGTTGTCTACTCAAATGTGCAGCGGGACACATCTATGGATGGTGTAGTTGTCTACTCAAATGTGCAGCAGGACACATCTATGGATGGTGTAGTTGTCTACTCAAATGTGCAGCGGGACACATCTATGGATGGTGTAGTTGTCTACTCAAATGTGCAGCGGGACACATCTATGGATGGTGTAGTTGTCTACTCAAATGTGCAGCGGGACACATCTATGGATGGTGTAGTTGTCTACTCAAATGTGCAGCGGGACACATCTATGGATGGTGTAGTTGTCTACTCAAATGTGCAGCGGGACACATCTATGGATGGTGTAGTTGTCTACTCAAATGTGCAGCAGGACACATCTATGGATGGTGTAGTTGTCTACTCAAATGTGCAGCGGGACACATCTATGGATGGTGTAGTTGTCTACTCAAATGTGCAGCAGGACACATCTATGGATGGTGTAGTTGTCTACTCAAATGTGCAGCGGGACACATCTATGGATGGTGTAGTTGTCTACTCAAATGTGCAGCAGGACACATCTATGGATGGTGTAGTTGTCTACTCAAATGTGCAGCGGGACACATCTATGGATGGTGTAGTTGTCTACTCAAATGTGCAGCGGGACACATCTATGGATGGTGTAGTTGTCTACTCAAATGTGCAGCGGGACACATCTATGGATGGTGTAGTTGTCTACTCAAATGTGCAGCAGGACACATCTATGGATGGTGTAGTTGTCTACTCAAATGTGCAGCAGGACACATCTATGGATGGTGTAGTTGTCTACTCAAATGTGCAGCGGGACACATCTATGGATGGTGTAGTTGTCTACTCAAATGTGCAGCAGGACACATCTATGGATGGTGTAGTTGTCTACTCAAATGTGCAGCGGGACACATCTATGGATGGTGTAGTTGTCTACTCAAATGTGCAGCGGGACACATCTATGGATGGTGTAGTTGTCTACTCAAATGTGCAGCGGGACACATCTATGGATGGTGTAGTTGTCTACTCAAATGTGCAGCAGGACACATCTATGGATGGTGTAGTTGTCTACTCAAATGTGCAGCGGGACACATCTATGGATGGTGTAGTTGTCTACTCAAATGTGCAGCGGGACAAATCTATGGATGGTGTAGTTGTCTACTCAAATGTGCAGCGGGACACATCTATGGATGGTGTAGTTGTCTACTCAAATGTGCAGCGGGACACATCTATGGATGGTGTAGTTGTCTACTCAAATGTGCAGCAGGACACATCTATGGATGGTGTAGTTGTCTACTCAAATGTGCAGCAGGACACATCTATGGATGGTGTAGTTGTCTACTCAAATGTGCAGCAGGACACATCTATGGATGGTGTAGTTGTCTACTCAAATGTGCAGCAGGACACATCTATGGATGGTGTAGTTGTCTACTCAAATGTGCAGCAGGACACATCTATGGATGGTGTAGTTGTCTACTCAAATGTGCAGCAGGACACATCTATGGATGGTGTAGTTGTCTACTCAAATGTGCAGCAGGACACATCTATGGATGGTGTAGTTGTCTACTCAAATGTGCAGCAGGACACATCTATGGATGGTGTAGTTGTCTACTCAAATGTGCAGCAGGACACATCTATGGATGGTGTAGTTGTCTACTCAAATGTGCAGCAGGACACATCTATGGATGGTGTAGTTGTCTACTCAAATGTGCAGCAGGACACATCTATGGATGGTGTAGTTGTCTACTCAAATGTGCAGCAGGACACATCTATGGATGGTGTAGTTGTCTACTCAAATGTGCAGCAGGACACATCTATGGATGGTGTAGTTGTCTACTCAAATGTGCAGCAGGACACATCTATGGATGGTGTAGTTGTCTACTCAAATGTGCAGCAG
>NC_084746.1:52312566-52317566 GCF_033978785.1 Entelurus aequoreus | reverse complement strand
CTGTGCGGTCCAGCTGCTAAGTTAGCTTCAATGGCGTCGTTAGCAACAGCATTGTTAACCTTCGCCAGCCTGGAAAGAATTAACCGTGTATTTACATGTCCACGGTTTAATAGTATTGTTGATCTTCTGTCTATCCTTCCAGTCAGGGGTTTATTTCTTTTGTTTCTATATGCAGTTAAAGCACGATGCTATCACGTTAGCTCGTAGCTAAAGCATTTCGCCGATGTATTGTCGTGGAGATAAAAGGCACTGAATGTCCATTTCGCGTTCTGGACTCTCATTTTCAAGAGGATATAGTATCCCAGGTGGTTTAAAATACAAATCCGTGATCCACAATAGAAAAAGGAGAGAGTGTGGAATCCAATGAGCCAGCTTGTACCTAAGTTACGGTCAGAGCGAAAAAAGATACGTCCATCACTGCCTCTCAAGTCCTTCACTGTAACGTTCCTCATCCACAAATCTTTCATCCTCGCTCAAATTAATGGGGTAATCGTCACTTTCTCGGTCCGAATCTCTCTCGCTCCATTGTAAACAACGGGGAATTGTGAGGAATACTAGCTCCTGTGACGTCACGCTACTTCCGCTACAGGCAAGGCTTTTTTTTATCAGCGAGCAAAAGTTGCGAACTTTATCGTCGATTTTCTCTACTAAATCCTTTCAGCAAAAATATGGCAATATCGCGAAATGATCAAGTATGACACATAGAATGGATCTGCTATTCCCGTTTAAATTTTAAAAAATCATTTCAGTAGGCCTTTAAACGTCCTCCAAGCTCAAATATTCACCAGCTGAATGTGATGCATGTCAAAGGAAGTCCCTAACCTTGCCATGCCTCACACACACACATGCACACACACACACACACACACATGCACATATGCATAGGTGTTGTGCGACGTTTGAACACAAACATCTTAAGTGATCCTCATCCATCATCTTCTCTCCTTGTGTTTTTCCAAGAAAGGAAAAAAAAAAAGGTCAGGTCGCAGATAAACGAGCTGATGCTGACATCTTTGTACAAAGAGAAAGGCACCAAGATGTTAAAGATCAATTATTATGTTGGCTATTTTACTCTCGATGACACAATGTTGTGTTGCAGTGCCCTGGGACTGTCTGACACTGAAAATATTCATAGTCAACACGGATTATTTTGTATACCCCAAATAAACGCATCTCATTTGCAACTTTTACTCGGACCAAATTGGTACTTCAAGAAAATGGCGCCGCTGTTGTGGCGAGACACGCTCCCGGACACGCTCCCGGACACGCTCCCGGACACGCTCCCGGACACGCTCCCGGACATGCTCCCGGACACGCTCCCGGTTGGAATTCGTGCAGCGCCTGCATCTGCGCATGTGTGGGAATCCTGGGAACACGGACATGTGTTTGTTAATTGCACGTTGAAGGAATCTCAAATGCGAGTACAATTGTTAGACGGGATGAGGCTACGTTTTTGTATTTTGTCGTTTAAAATACACGTTTCACACAAACCATGAAATGTATGATTTGGGGCAGTGTTTTTCAACCACTGTGCCGCAACATTATCTCATTTCACCTATTTGGGTTAAAAATATTTGTTGCAAAGCAGTAATTATAGTCTGCAAATGATGTGTTGTTGTTGTTGAGTGTCGGTGCTGTCTAGAGCTCGGCAGAGTAACCGTGTAATACTCTTCCATATCAGTAGGTGGCAGCAGGTAGCTAATTGCTTTGTAGATGTCAGGAAACAGCGGGAGGCAGTGTGCAGGTAAAAGTGTGTCTAATGCTTAAACCAAAAATAAACAAAAAGGTGAGTGCCCCTAAGAAAAGGCATTGAAGCTTAGGGAAGAATATGCAGAACCAAACTAAAACTGAACTGGCTATAAAGTAAACGAAAACAGGACAAGTTTCGCCACATAATGTGTGTGTGTGACAATGATTGGTACTTTAACTTTGGTCTCCTGCTGGCCCCACTATGGACTGGACTCTCACTATTATGTTAGATCCACTATGGACTGGACTCTCACTATTATGTTAGATCCACTATGGACTGGACTCTCACACTATTATGTTAGATCCACTATGGACTGGACTCTCACACTATTATGTTAGATCCACTATGGACTGGACTCTCACACTATTATGTTAGATCCACTATGGACTGGACTCTCACTATTATGCTAGATCCACTATGGACTGGACTCTCACTATTATGTTAGATCCACTATGGACTGGACTCTCACAATATTATGTTAGATCCACTATGGACTGGACTCTCACACTATTATGTTAGATCCACTATGGACTGGACTCTCACTATTATGCTAGATCCACTATGGACTGGACTCTCACTATTATGTTAGATCCACTATGGACTGGACTCTCACTATTATGTTAGATCCACTATGGACTGGACTCTCACAATATTATGTTAGATCCACTATGGACTGGACTCTCACTATTATGTTAGATCCATTATGGACTGGACTCTCACTATTATGTTAGATCCATTATGGACTGGACTCTCACACTATTATGTTAGATCCACTATGGACTGGACTCTCACTATTATGTTAGATCCATTATGGACTGGACTCTCACTATTATGTTAGATCCACTATGGACTGGACTCTCACACTATTATGTTAGATCCACTATGGACTGGACTCTGACACTATTATGTTAGATCCACTATGGACTGGACTCTCACTATTATGTTAGATCCATTATGGACTGGACTCTCACTATTATGTTAGATCCACTATGGACTGGACTTTCACAATATTATGCTAGACCCACTCGACGTCCACATCTGTGGTCCTCTCCAAAGTTTCTCATAGTCATTCTCATTGACATCCCACTGGGTTGTGAGTTTTTCCTTGCCCTGATGTGGGATCTGAACCGAGGATGTCGTTGTGGCTTGTGCAGCCCTTTGAGACACTTGTGATTTAGGGCTATATAAATAAACATTGATTGATTGACTGATGAACTTTAACTTTTAAGAGAGCCGACTCCACCCTCGGCCGCCCACCAACTGTCGGCCAGTGTCCAGTCCGCATGGATGAGCGAGGATGCGTCCAAGGAGACCGAGGCGTCCGATACCTGCTCATTCAGCCAAGACACTGTGAAGCTTGTTCCGTCCCGCAGTCCTGTCTCTTCATCCGCATTTCCTCCAGTCTCTCCAAAGGGACTCTGGTGTGGCAGAGACCCAGCAGCTGGTCTCCGTGGCCAAAAGTCTCCCGGCGAGACAGATCCAGAAGTTCAAGTTCAAAGTGCCACCCCTTGTTGCACAGGCCCGAAGGGTCCTGAACCATAAAGGCAAAAAAAACCAAATGAAAACAAGAGAGAAACATCAAGAACACAAAAGGATGTGGCGCCATCAGTCGTACACCTGACCTGTGTCCTGGGCATGACGTTAAAGTGCATCCGGCAGTGGAGGCTCCTCTATGGGGTCTTGGGGCACTAGGAGGTTAACCCCTTTACTACCGTTACCCCAGGTGGCCCTTGGCAAAGGCCAAGAACCTGACTGCCCCCTAGCCAGGGATACGGTGAAGACCTCAACGGCGGAGCAGGCAGAAGGCGGTAGATTTAAGAACTACCACAACGGCTGGGATGGCGGAAGAAGGCACCCCCACATCCATGTGGGCCCAGTTATGGGGAAATACCGACCCAAGACCTCAACAGTGGAACAGGCAGAAGACGGTAGATTTAAGAACTACCACAACGGCTCCGATGGCGGAAGAAGGCACCCCCACATCCATGTGGGCCCAGTTATGGGGAAATACCGACCCAAGACCTCAACGGCGGAACAGGCGGAAGACGGTAGATGTAAGAACTACCACAACGGCTGTGATGGCGGAAGAAGGCACCCCCACATCCATGTGGGCCCAGTTATGGGGAAATACCGACCCAAGACCTCAACAGCGGAAGACGGTGGATTTAAGAACTACCACAAAGGCTGCGATGGCAGAAGAAGGCACTCCCACATCCATGTGGGCCCAGTTATGGGGAAATACCGACCCAAGACCTCAACGGCGGAACAGGCGGAAGACGGTAGATGTAAGAACTACCACAACGGCTGGGATGGCGGAAGAAGGCACCCCCACATCCATGTGGGCCCAGTTATGGGGAAATACCGACCCAAGACCTCAACGGCGGAACAGGCGGAAGACGGTAGATTTAAGAACTACCACAACGGCCCCGATGGCGGAAGAAGGCACCCCCACATCCATGTGGGCCCAGTTATGGGGAAATAACGACCCAAGACCTCAACGGCGGAACAGGCGGAAGACGGTAGATGTAAGAACTACCACAACGGCTGCGATGGCGGAAGAAGGCACCCCCACATCCATGTGGGCCCAGTTATGGGGAAATACCGACCCAAGACCTCAACGGCGGAAGACGGTGGATTTAAGAACTACCACAAAGGCTGCGATGGCAGAAGAAGGCACTCCCACATCCATGTGGGCCCAGTTATGGGGAAATACCGACCCAAGACCTCAACAGCGGAAGACGGTGGATTTAAGAACTACCACAAAGGCTGCGATGGCAGAAGAAGGCACTCCCACATCCATGTGGGCCCAGTTATGGGGAAATACCGACCCAAGACCTCAACGGCGGAACAGGCGGAAGACGGTAGATGTAAGAACTACCACAACGGCTGGGATGGCGGAAGAAGGCACCCCCACATCCATGTGGGCCCAGTTATGGGGAAATACCGACCCAAGACCTCAACGGCGGAACAGGCGGAAGACGGTAGATTTAAGAACTACCACAACGGCCCCGATGGCGGAAGAAGGCACCCCCACATCCATGTGGGCCCAGTTATGGGGAAATAACGACCCAAGACCTCAACGGCGGAACAGGCGGAAGACGGTAGATGTAAGAACTACCACAACGGCTGCGATGGCGGAAGAAGGCACCCCCACATCCATGTGGGCCCAGTTATGGGGAAATACCGACCCAAGACCTCAACGGCGGAAGACGGTGGATTTAAGAACTACCACAAAGGCTGCGATGGCAGA